>NC_057807.1:476910191-476915644 GCF_018294505.1 Triticum aestivum | reverse complement strand
GGCGCGGCCTGATTCGCCGAGGCACGGCGGCGGACGTGTTCGGCGGCGCGGAGAGGGGAGATTTTTAGGGTTTGCCCGGATTTCGGGGAAGGGATCTATATATAGAGGTAGAGGGAGCTAGGAGTGTCCAAATGGGTGTAGTTTTTGCCCACACGATCGTGATTGAATGACTGAGAGCATGGAGGGGAGTTAGATGGATTATTGGGCTGTTTTGGAGGGGTGTTGGGCTGCAACTTAAAAGAGGCCTTTGCGGGAGTGCGAATAACCGTTGGAGTACCAAACGAGCTCCAAATGACCCGAAACTTGACAGGTGGTCTACCGGTGCTATACCAGGGCCACTTGGCAAGGCTCGGTCTATTCCGAGAACGTTCAACACCCGCACATGAAAAGAGACAAGAGGGGTGCGCCGGTGAATGTGGGAGTGCCGCATTGCGAAACGGACAACGGGGAAAAAGCTCGGATGCATGAAACGAACACGTATGCAAATGAGATGCACATGATCACATGATATGATATGCATGACATGAATAAAATGCAAAACAAAAGACAAAACCCAACCACGGAGGGAATATCATATCACATGGCCGAAAATGGCAAGAGTTGGAGTTACAAAGATGGAAAGTTACATCCGGGGTGTTACAGTTTACTGGTTCGTCTGCCGTCCCCGGAGAATAACAGCAGGTGTGGGTGAGTAGAGGGATGGCTAGGCCAATGATGGGAGTACGGTGGGGCGGTGACGCCTGCATGGCAACATAGCCGGCCGCGGGAGTTGGGAGCAGGCAGTCCAGCCGGCGTTTGTTTGAGCGGCTGGAGCAGGAAGAACAGAGATTGAAGAAGCACGATAGCCATTGGATGGACATCCAACAATCATTATTCTCATGTGTTGATTAAGTTGACACGGTGTTGCGTGTCCATCAACCTTTTTTAGGAAAGCATACGCGTGAACCTGTAGTAGGCGCACAAGTCAGCCTCAAATCTGTGGAAAACAATATACAACCCATCTGCCATTATTTCTAATAATGTACTACCCATTTGCTAATTCTTAAGAATTTTTTTGGAGCCCATCTTCTTTTTGTTAGCATTACACCCCATATTGTGGCCACGGTTAAAATTATACAAAATTTTGCATATTTTGGTGCAGTCAACTGTTTTTAATCCCGAAATACCGATTCACATTCAAACTATTTTGAAAAATAATTTATATAAATATAAAATCCAAATAATTGTCCACGCATAAAAATCAATGGAATTTAAAATCTTGTAATGAAAAAAAAATTGAAACTAATTCCCGGTTTCATGTGTTTTAAAAATGTACAATCCAATTCTGGGCAAACCGAATGAAACTATCCTCATCTTGAAAGATTTGCAGCCTAGCAGGGCTGATAAAGCAAGTAGGCCTCGTTTGGGTATTTCTTTTTAAAAAATAGAACTGGGCTAGCCATTTTCAGCAAGAAAAAAACACAACTGGGCTCATGATGTGGTAAACATAAATAAAACCTTGGCTAGACGGGCCACAGCCCCCGCACAGCCCCGTTGTTACCCTGATCCGTCACTAAAACTAGTATGAATAACAACTGCTTGCTCCTAAAAAAACTGCGCGACCTGTTGGGTCCCTAGTGTCAGCCGCTCATAGTGTAATTCTCTCGTTTATTGACTATGTTGAAAATGGCGCGAGCCCAGATGTCCAACCATTAGGAGGAACCATATTTTTGGGCTTGTAATATAGAGGCACATGCTTGCGTACTGCCATGACGCTGGTGGGTTCCTACTATCATCCTCTCCACGTACAGTCATCTCCTTGTTCCTCTCGGTTGTTGACGACGTTGACAACGCAAGAGGGTGGCGCACCGCACACGGCGAGCGAACCAAGGCTGCAAGGCGGAGGACGACGGCGAGGCCTCTGACGGAACGAACAGGAGCCATGGAAGATGCGTCGGTCCAGTCGCAGGCAGAGACGGGTACAAGGGTTGACTAGTTCGGGTGCGGGTGCGTGTTCGGGCTGACGTCGCCGAAGAATAACAGGACATGTGGGGGAATAGAGGGAGAGACTGGCCAACATTGGAGGGTACATACGGTAGGGAAGCGGAGGCGCAGCCAGCCATGGGGGGCGGGAGCAGGCGGGGCCGACGGGGTGGTTTGGTTTGGGCGGCTGGAGGAAGAAGAAGATAAGAGATAGAAGATACACAACAGATGTTGGATGTCAATCCAACGGCTAGTTGGCAGAATTGTTTGTTGACTTGCTAGTTACTGGACACCACCTTGGATAGGCTATTTCCTCGCGGGTCCCAAATGTCAGAATCCAAATTTTTCATGGTCATGCAACCTTTCCTATGAAAGTTTACATCCCATTTGATGTGCTAGTTCGAAATAAGTTTGTGGGTGCTTGTGGGCGCTAATCACTTGGCTTCTGTAATGCACAGTGAGCTCAAGCAGCCGGCGAGAGTGATGTTATTTCCCTTGGTTGGGATTTGTTACAATATTTCAATCCAAATTAAAATAATGGCAAGCCATTTGCCTTGTTTCAAAGAAAATATGACAGTCACGGCCGAGTTAAAAAGGGAAAGAACATCTAACTCCAGCTTACAAACTATACAAAAGCACGAGGGTTAATTGTTCATCAGGTTTACAAAAAAAACAGGTTGAAAAGTCTAACTCCAGCACTATTTTTAGTAGTCACAGTCAAATGGATCGGTCAGGTCCATAGAATGAACATTCTGGGTCGTAAAATTTACTGGATTATGACCACAATATGTTGTAAATAGAAGCCCAATACGTTCAGAAGCTCTTTTGCCCACATGAAACTCCTTTTTTTGCTCTTCGACATACCCATCCATCAAAACCATGCTGCTGATAAACTTTTGCTTGATGGACAATAGTAACCTCGCATTCAGCGGGAAGAATGTGACAAATCTAGTGTTTGCACGGTTGGCTACATATCGTTCTAGCGTTATTGTCTTCAATCGAATCTCATGAGAAGTGAGAAAATCCTCTTACGAATCCACTAATTGGTTATAACTTTCTTACCCCGTCCTCTTGCCTAAATAGACATGAAGATTGAAAACAGTTAAGGTCTAAAAAAAGAGTGTCGAAAGAGCAACAACTGAACGGTTAATTCTAGTACACTATATGCGGGCTTCCAATGTGCGTGAAATTATAACCTTTATATACAACTTCTCCAGACATGGAAAGCATTGCAGCAAGCCAATAATCTTGTTCAGATCAAAACTATTCATTTGGATATATAAGATCTTGACAGAATCCAGCACCATTGATAGGCCATCCATGGAGAAACTCTTCATTGAGCATAGAACATAATATTAGTACAAAATGTGTACTCCAAGAAGATATATAACTTATGCGCAGAAATTTAAAATGCAGCTTATGGTTACAAGTGTAGATGATAATATAAAGTACCTGAAGAACTGTGGAGCCAAACACCATATTGAAATGAGCACAGAGATCATGTATTACACCCAAGGTCTCTAGTTCAGGCGCGGAGAGGACGGTTATTTGCAACGGTGAATAACTAGAATCAAGGATCAACCTTTGAAGTGAAGGGGCATCTTAGATGACGAGCTGCCTTCCATCAAAAGAAATTCCAATTCTTACAAGGTTAGGCGACTTTATTTGGAAACAACCGATTCTAACTGTGAAAACAAGCACCAAGCACTCGGGGGCAGGGCAACTGGAGTGGATAATGCTGTGCAATGAGGCCTCCGATATACGAACCCGCACAAGTGAAAGTTTCTTGAAAATGGGAGTCGAAGGTTTAGTTCCAGATTGTCTGGTAGGTAGCACAGCGCAAAGGTGGCGGTGTGGAGAGAGGAGGAAAACCGCGAGATGGACATTGGTGCTAAGGGCACAAGTATGTGGCATTCGGTATGTGGTATGTGATTTCCAAGGGAATAGTAGAACTCAAGCAGCTGTAGTTCTATGAATTCAGGGGATTTCAGCCAGGCGTCCACCATGCAGGGCATGGTATGCTTACTCAGGTAGCATGACATGATGTAGAGGCTTTGAACGGAGCCCTGGTGGAAGGAGATGATGGCTCTAGGGATTTCAAAATCATTGAAGAGAGATAGCTGATGACAGTCGAGATTAAGGGGCAAGGCGTGCCATAGAGGGCGCAACCGAATTGAGAGGACTTGGGTGTGGCAGCAATCCTTTATGGGGAGAAGCGAGATGATCTCCCCAAGGACGGCGTCTGGGAGATCGCTGATACGGTCCACCCAAGATTCTATGGGTTCCTGGGATCCGGTGGGGGCGGGGTCGCCGCTTCTCCCCGCGCTGCCGGGTGCAGGATCTACAATAGGCGTCGCCGCTGGTGGGAGCCTCATCTTCTTGGCGCTGGGACCAGCCGACTCCATTTTCCTCGAGGGTGTCGCGTCACGCTCATGGATTTGAGCAGAGTAACGAATGATGAGTGTAGTTGTAGTGCGAGTGAAGAAGAAGGGGAGCTGGGGTTTTTCTGTAGTAGTGAGGAAGAAGGGGAGCTGGGGTTTTCTGTAGGAGTGAGGTGAGGAATTTGGGGGTACGAGTGGAGCGAGCTGACGTGAGGTGGGCGGGAGTGAGGAGGAATAAGAGCACCTAGGTTATTTTGAGGGGCGGTGTGCTGGGTGTGGGTAGCGCCTCTCATTCAGTAAATATATGGGCTTTTGAATTGATTTACTATTTACTAGGGTGGATGTGGTGTTTTGTCTTGGGCCCAGAGAAACAATTACTACTAGTATAGTGGATACACTCTACAGCTACCCAGAAAAATAATTACTACTAGTACAGTGGATACAATACCGCTTCTGGCTTCTCCTAGGTCATCGAAACGTCTCCCTCTACTGAATGTCGTTATACTTTTGATCACCAACATGCGGGCCATGCAGTGTGCGGGCCCAAATGCCATCCACCAAATTAGAAGGCAGTATGCAGGCGGAGAGTCACCCTGGTCGTAGCGCGGCAGTAACGAGCCGTCGTATCCACCTCCCCGCAGTGTAAGTTTGACTGACGAAGCAACTATCATTTCACTCTTTGTTGAATCCCCTTCTCCCTTGCTGTCTTCAAGAAAGGCAACACTCGCATCTGCCACTGTTCTTCTCTCCCAACGAAGGGAAGGTAAGCGGATCCGTGATGTTGGTGTATTTTCATTCAGAGAAAAAAAACTTTTGCAGAGCAGTAACCGATCCTCACTCTCTTTTTTGTTCCATGGTCATTGTGATTGTGTTTTGCTTTCAGTGTCCTAGTATTCATCAGTTTCATGATGGACCAAGGAGAACCAGGCAAAAATCTGTCGATATTGGAGCAGACGCGGGAGGCTGATCCCCACGAGACAGAGAGCTCCAAGAAGATGGAGGCAGCCACCGAGCCGACCCGACATACGCTCATGTCCACTACTAAGATGGCCAACACCCCGTTTGAGGTTACAACCCCCGTGGCACTGCAGGAGTAGTTTTCCCCCTTCG
>NC_057807.1:476903872-476909990 GCF_018294505.1 Triticum aestivum | reverse complement strand
TTTTCTTCTTTGCCGATCTCGATTATGGTTTTTCATCTAAGTATGTGGTGATAAATAATGCAAAATTTTATTAGCTTCGATGCCATGCTATAGATAGTGGTTTAAATAACTCATGGTTCTTATACTGGAAAGTAATTCAGAATTTGTTTCCGTTTCAATTAGAGCCCTGATGCAGACAAGGATTGTGTGGTTGTACATGTCACTCGCTATGAGGCGGATGACCTGAATATATGCGCAGGAAAAACAGAGTTCTTAGGCTGTTAGATCCTGGAAGCCATTTGCGCTTATACCAACAAAGAGTTGTATTCCAGCCTCACTGTTGCCAGGCGTGTTATCCAGGGTGTACTGAAGCACAAGAAGTTCAAAACTACTCCTTCGTTTGTGAGGCATACTGTTCTTGTCAAGCTTATGCAGGAAGATGACGTGGTATGCCTCCACAACCAAGTTTATGAGTGGCAAGGCCACAAGGTTGTCTTCATGAAGGTTCACAGGATTGAGCTGCTGCCGGACGTCCTCGATGATGTTCATGGCAAGGTCCGTCTTGTGTCTAGCCCAAATTAGATCGAGGCATGAAATAGTTGCCCCAGCTAGTGTTTAATAGTAGTTTGGATTCTGTATAATTATCCAAACCTTGCATGTTATCGAGCCCTTTGGGGCTAGTACTATGTTTGAATCCGTCTATGGGAACTGCTGCTAGTTTTGTGTGCCCGTGAATCATGTGAGAACCATCGTAATTGTTGCCGAAACAGATGCGTCCTCACTAGTTTTTTCATGAATATGGCATGGTAAGACATAAGTTGTCACGGTTTATCATACGAGTAGTGTGTGTTTTGATGAAATAGAGTACTTGTTTGAGAACTATGTGCCGACGTATAGATAAGTACTTGTAAACACTATTGGTGCTATCCCACTTGTAAGAAGTTGTGCAAAACACGACACATTGGCTCAGCTCGCTTCAACACTAGGCTATCGACCAGCTAAAAATCAACAATTTGTTGTGTGACATATAAGCAACTATGTATCTTGTTACAGTGGTTCATGCCGTTAACTGAGGCCACAATGTAAATTCCAAACATTCACACGCTAGTCCAGCGTTCAACACTCACATTAAACACGGCTTCATAAAAACTTGAAAAGCATAAGTTAAGGAATTTTATACATTTCAATGATTCATAGAACATAACAAACATATACTAGTTCATAGCAATAGACAAAGTTGTGAGAAGGTTTATAAATCAGGAAAAAAAAAACAAGCAAGGCTTCTCTGAGCAAAGGGCCTCCCGGCAGGCTTAAATTTCCTGGAGTTCACACTGGTTTTTTCTTGTTGCCACCATCCATGGTTAGGTTCTCTCATTCCAGAATAACCAATTATAATTGTGCTCTCAACTGGAATGCTGAACTGAACCATGCAGTGTACTGACCAGCTGCAATTTTTATGCATTCCACTAAATTTAAGCACCGCTATTTGCAGAAATAAGCAGACCACAATGCCTCTTGTATGTGCACCTGTCCAAAAAATCATCGTGCAGCCGTGCCAGCTAGTCCTTGGTCCATGGATGAACTGGTAGAAAGTGCATTCAGGAGTAGGTGCGGTTGTTTTCGCTCGTCCCTACACTGCAATCAGGAAATAAAACGTACGAATCAACTTCTTTTAGATTGCGTTGGTCATTCTACCTAGTAACTACCAATGTAGGAATACCTGGAAGACGGGTGGTTAGACGACGGCAGCGAGGGATAGCCATCTCATTTTGCGCAGTTGTACTAAAACTGAGGTGTGTGCTTTTGATTGCGCTGATAGAAACGATACGGAGATAGACATCTGATACGTCTCCAACGTATCTATAATTTTTTATTGTTCCATGCTATTATATTACCCGTTTTGAATGTTTATGGGCTTTACTATGCACTTTTATATCATTTTTGCGACTAACCTACTAACCGGAGGCCCAGCCCGAATTGTTGTTTTTTTGCCTATTTCAGTGTTTCACAGAAAAGGAATATCAAACAAAGTCCAAACGGAATGAAACCTTCGGGAGCGATCTTTTTGGAACAAACGCAATCTAAGAGACTTGGAGTGGACGTCAAGAAGCAGCCGAGGCGGCCATGAGGGTGCAAGGCGCGCCCTAGGGGGGCGCCCCCTGCCTCGTGGCTCCCCTGGCCGACTTCTTTCGCCTATATATATCTACGTACCCCGAGAACATCCAGGAGCACCACGAAAAACTATTTCCACCGCCGCAACCTTCTATACCCTTGAGATCCCATCTTGGAGCCTTTTCCGGTGCTCCGTCGGAGGGGGAATCAATCACGGAGCGCCTCTACATCATCACCAAGGCCTCTCCGATGAGTTGTGAGTAGTCTACCATAGACCTTCGGGTCCATAGTTATTATCTAGATGGCTTCTTCTCTTTCTTTGAATCTCAATACAAAGTTCTCCTCAATCTTCTTGGAGATCTACTCGATGTAACTCTTTTTGCGATGTGTTTGTCGAGATCCGATGAATTGCAGGTTTATCATCAAGTTTATCTATGAGAAATAATTGAATCTCCTCGGAATTCTTTTATGTATGATTGGTTATCTTTGCAAGTCTCTTTGAATTATCAGTTTGGTTTGGCCTACTAGATTGATCTTTCTTGCAATGGGAGAAGTGCTTAGATTTGGGTTCAATCTTGCGGTGTCCTTTCCCAGTGACAGCAGGGGTAGCAAGGCACATATTGTATTGTTGCCATCGAGGATAAAAAGATGGCGTTTATATCATATTGCTTGAGTTTATCCCTCTACATCATGTCATCTTGATTAATGCATTACTCTGTTCTAATGAACTTAATACTCTAGATGCATGCTGGATAGCGGTCGATGTGTGGAGTAATAGTAGTAGATGCAGGCAGGAGTCGGTCTACTTGTCGTGGACGTGATGCCTATATACATGATCATGCCTAGATATTCTCAAAACTCTGCACTTTTCTATCAATTGCTAGACAGTAATTTGTTCACCCACCATAATAATGCTATCTTGAGAGAAGCCACTAGTGAAACCTATGGCCCCTGGGTCTATTCTCTATCATATAAGTTTCCAATCTACTTTATTTTGCAATCTTTACTTTTCAATCTATATCATAGAAATACCAAAAATATTTATCTTATCATATTATCTCTATAAGATCTCACTTTCGCAAGTGGTCGTGAAGGGATTGATAACCCCTTTATCGCGTTGGTTGTGAGGTTCTTGTTTGTTTGTGTAGGTGCGAGGGACTTGTGTGGAGCCTCCTACTGGATTGATACCTTGGTTCTCAAAAATTGAGGGAAATACTTACGCTACTTTGCTGCATCACCCTTTCCTCTTCAAGGGAAACACCAACGCATGCTCAAGAGGTAGCAAGAAGGATTACTGGTGCCCTTGCCGGGGAGGTCTTCGCTCAAGTCAAGACATACCAAGTACCCATCACAAATTCATCTCCCTCGCATTACATTATTTGCCATTTTCCTCTCGTTTTCCTCTCCCCCACTTCACCCTTGCCATTTCATTCGCCCTCTCTTTTCTGTTTGCCTCTTTTTCGCTTGTCTCTTGTGTGCTTGTGTGTTGGATTGTTTGTCACAATGGCTCAAGATAATACTAAATTGTGTGACTTTTCCAATACCAATAATAATGATTTCCTTAGCACTCCGATTGCTCCTCTTAATGATGTTGAATCTTGTGAAATCAATGCTTCTTTTTTGAATCTTGTTATGAAAGATCAATTCTCCAGCCTTCCTAGTGAAGATGCCGCTACTCATCTAAACAACTTTGTTGATTTGTGTGATATGCAAAAGAAGAAATACATGGATAATGATATTGTTAAATTGAAGTTATTTCCGTTTTCGCTTAGAGATCGTGCTAAAACTTGGTTTTCATCTTTGCCTAAAAACAGTATTGATTCATGGAATAAGTGCAAAGATGCTTTTATCTCTAAGTATTTTCCCCCCACTAAGATCATCTCTCTTAGAAATGATATTATGAATTTTAAGCAACTTGATCATGAGCATGTTGCTCAATCTTGGGAGAGGATGAAATTAATGATATGTAATTGCCCTACACATGGTTTGAATTTATGGATTATCATACAAATTTTTTATGCCGGATTGAATTTTGCTTCTAGAAATCTTTTAGATTCGGCCGCAGGAGGCACTTTTATGGAAATCACTTTAGGAGAAGCTACTAAACTCCTAGATAATATTATGGTTAATTATTCTCAATGGCACACCAAAAGATCTACTAGTAAAAAGATTCATGCGATAGAAGAAATTAATGTTTTGAGTGGAAAGATGGATGAACTTGTGAAATTGTTTGCTACTAAGAGTGCTCCTATTGATCCTAATGATATGCCTTTGTCTACTTTGATTGAGAATAATAGTGAATCTATGGATGTGAATTTTTTTTGGTAGGAATAATTTTGGTCACAACGCGTATAGAGGAAACTTTAATCCTAGGCCGTTTCCTAGTAACTCGTCTAATAATTATGGTAATTCCTACAACAACTCTTATGGAAATTTTAATAAGATGCCCTCTGATTTTGAGATTATTGTTAAAGAATTTATGAATTCTCACAAGAATTCCAATGCTTTGCTTGAAGAAAAACTACTTAAAGTTGATGAATCGGCTAGGAACATGGATAGAATTTCTCTTGATGTTGATTCTTTGAAACTAGATCTATTCCACCTAAGCATGATATCAATGAGTCTCTCAAAGCCATGAGAATTTCGATTGATGAGTGCAAAGAAAGAACCGCTAGGATGCGTGCTAAGAAAGATTGCTTTATAAGAGCGTGTTCTTCTAAGTTTCATGATAATAATGATGAAGATCTAAAAGTTATTGATGTGTCTCATATTAAATCCTTGTTTTGCAATATGAATCTTAAAAATGATGGGACTAGAGATGAGTCAACTTTAGTTAAAAGGCTTCCTAATGATTTGGAATTTTTTGATCTTGATGATAAAATTGGTAGAAATGGGATTGGAGAGATTAAAACTTTACATAGCAACGAGCCCACTACTTTGGATTTCAAGGAATTTAATTATGATAATTGTTCTTTAATAGATTGTATTTCCTTGTTGCAATCCGTGTTGAATTCTCCTCATCCTTATATCCAAAATAAAGCTTTTACTAAACATGTCGTTGATGCTTTGATGCAATCTTATGAAGAAAAACTTGAATTAGAAGTTTATATCCCTAGAAAACTTTATGATGAGTGGAAACCTAAAATAAAAGTTAAAATAAAAGATCATGAATGCTATGCTTTGTGTGATTTGGGTGCTAGTGTTTCCACGATTCCAAAAACTTTATGTGATATGCTAGGTTTCCGTGAATTTGATGATTGCTCTTTAAACTTGCACATTGCGGATTCCACCATTAAGAAACCTATGGGAAGAATTAATGATGTTCTTATTGTTGCAAATAGGAATTATGTGCTCGTTGATTTTATGGTTCTTGATATAGATTGCAATCTTTCATGTCCTATTATTCTTGGTAGACCTTTCCTTAGAATGATTGGTGCAATTAATGATATGAAGGAAGGAAATATTAGATTCCAATTTCCATTAAGGAAAGGCATGGAACAATTTCCTAGGAATAAAATCAAATTACCTTATTAATCTATTATTAGAGCCACTTATAAATTGAATACTAAAGATGGCAATACTTAGATCTATTCTCGCTTTTATGTCTAGCTAGGGGCGTTAAACGATAGCCGTTGTTGGGAGGCAATCCAATTTTATTTTTGTTCGTTGCTTTTTGCTCCTGTTTATTAATAAATAATTCATCTAGCCTCTATTTAGATGTGGTTTTATGTTTTAATTAGTGTTTGTGCCAAGTAGAACCTATAGGATCATCTTGGGTGAAAGTTAATTTGATCTTGCTGAAAAATAGAAACTTTTGCGCTCACGAGAAAAAATCTAATAAATCACAGAAACGTGCTTTTGAGTTTATTCTTTTTGAAGTAGATCAATAGACAAATTTCCTAGGACTTCCTATTTTGGTAGGATTTTTAGAGTTCCACAAGTATTCGAAAGTTTCAGATTCCTACAGACTGATCTGTTTTTGACAGATTCTGTTTATCGTGTGTTGTTTGCTTATTTTGATGAACCT